>NC_067243.1:3590505-3618070 GCF_019924925.1 Ctenopharyngodon idella | reverse complement strand
AGATCATGATCAAGGACTCTTGGGGTCAGAAATATGTTCAGTAGGTCAAATATGCAATACTCTATGGCTGAAGTGTCATCAAAAGATTTCACTGAGTATGTATGAAAAGTTCATGATCGAGTACTAATTTGCTTGAAACATGTTCAGTAGGTTTAAAAATGAGATCATGAATGGCTGAGGTAACATCAGACAGAGGCCATGACTATGTAAAGAATGTTCAAGATCGAGTACTCTTTGGCCAGAAATATGTTCAGTAGGTCAAATATGCAATACTCTATTGGCTGGCGTATCATCAGAAGCAGTCAAATAGTATGTATAGAAAGTTCATGATGGAAGACTCTTGGGACAGAAAAAAATGATGAATTTCTAATATTGACTACTGTCTGTCTGATATAACATAAGAAGGAGTCAATATGTATGTATAAAAAGTTAAAAATCGTGGACTCTTGGGCCAGACATATATTCATTATGTCAAATACGACTACTCTCTGCTCATCTAACATCAGAAGGAGTCAATGATGTCTGTATAGAAAGTCGAAGATTGAGGACTCTTGGGTCAGAAATGTGTCCCTTAGGTCAAATATGCAATACTCTATGGCTGAATTGTCATCAAAAGATTTCAATGGGTATGTATGAAAAGTTCATGATCGAGGACTAACTTTCAGGAAATATGTTCAGTAGGGTCAATTATGGACTACAGTCTGGCTCATCTAACATCAGAAAGCGTCAATAAGTCTATACAGAAAGTTCATGATAAAGGACTCTTGGTTTAAGAAATATGTTAAGTAGGTCAAATAGGGACTATTGTCTTGCAGATCTAAGATCCGAAGGAGTCAACGAGTCTGTATAGAAAGATCAAGATCGAGTACTCTTTGGCCAGAAATATTTTCAATAGTTCAAAAATGGGCTCACGAAAGGCTGAGTTCTCATCAGAGAGAGGCAATTACTATGTAAAGAATGTTCAAGATCGAGTACTCTTTGGACAGAAATATGTCATTTAGATCAAACAATGCAATACTCAATGACTGATGTGTCATCAAAAGGAGTGAATGAGTCTGTATAGAAAGTTCAAGATCGAGTACTCTGGGCCAGAAATATGTTCACTATGTCAAAAATGGACTACTATATGTCTGAAGTAACATCAGAAGGAGTCAATAAGTCTATACAGAAAGTTCATGATAAAGGACTCTTGGGTAAGAAATGTGTTAAGTAGGTCAAATATGCACTATTCTCTGCAGATCTAAGATCAGATGGAGTCAATGAGACTGTATAGAAAGAACAATATTGAGTACTCTTGAGACAGAAATATGTTCAGTAGGTCAAAAATGGAGTACTGTCTGGCAGATCAAAGGTCAGATGGAGTCAACGAGTCTGTATAGAACGATCAAGGTCGAGGACTCTTGGGCCAGAAATATGTTCAATAGGTCAGATATGCAACACTCTGTGGATGACGTGTTATCACAAGGAGTCAATTAGTATGTATAAAAAGTTCATGATCGAGGAATAATTTGCCAGAGATATGTGATGTAGGTCAAATATGGGCCCATGTATGGCTGAAGTCACATTAGTGTGAGGCAATGAGTCTGTACAGAAAGTTCAATATCGAGTACTCTTGTGTCAGAAACATGTTCCCTGTATTAAATATGGACTATTGTCTGGCTCATATAACATCAGAAAGAGTCAATGAGTTTATATAGAAAGTTCAAGATCGAGTACTCCAGTTTGTAAAGTTTGTAATCGTGGACTCTTGGGTCAGAAATGAGTACAATCAGTCAAATATGGACTACTCTCTGGCTCGTCTAACATCAGAAGTAGTCAATGAGACTGTACAGAAAGTTCAAGATCGAGTACTCTTTTGCCAGAAATATGTTCACTATGTCAAAAATGGGCTCACGAAAGGCTGAGTTCACATCAGAGAGAGACAATTACTATGTAAAGAATGTTCAAGATCGAGTACTCTTTGGACAGAAATATGTCATTTAGATCAAACATGCAATACTCAATGACTGATGTGTCATCAAAAGGAGTGAATGAGTCTGTATAGAAAGTTCAAGATCGAGTACTCTGGACCAGAAATATGTTCACTATCTCAAAAATGGACTACTGTATGTCTGAAGTAACATCAGAAAGAGTCAATAAGTCTATACAGAAAGTTCATGTTAAAGGACTCTTGGGTAAGAAATGTGTTAAGTAGGTCAAATATGGACTATTCTCTTGCAGATCTAAGATCTGATGGAGTCAATGAGACTGTATAGAAAGAACAAGATTGAGTACTCTTGGGCCAGAAATATGTTCAGTAGGTCAAAAATGGAGTACTGTCTGGCAGATCAAAGATCAGATGGAGTCAACGAGTCTGTATAGAACGATCAAGGTCGAGGACTCTTGGGCCAGAAATATGTTCAATAGGTCAGATATGCAACACTCTGTGGATGACGTGTTATCACAAGGAGTCAATTAGTATGTATAAAATGTTCATGATCGAGGAATAATTTGCCAGAGATATGTGATGTAGGTCAAATATGGGCCCATGTATGGCTGAAGTCACATTAGAGTGAGGCAATGATTCTGTACAGAAAGTTCAATATCGAGTACTCTTGTGTCAGAAACATGTTCCCTGTATTAAATATGGACTATTGTCTGGCTCATATGACATCAGAAAGAGTCAATGAGTCTGTATAGAAAGTTCAAGATCAAGTCCTCTTGGGCCAGAAATATGTTCATTATGTCAAAAATGGACTATATAGTATGTCTAATGTAACATCAGAAGGAGTCACTGAGTCTGTTTAGAAAGATCATGATCAAGGACTCTTGGGTCAGAAATATGTTCAGTAGGTCAAATATGCAATACTCTATGGCTGAAGTGTCATCAAAAGATTTCACTGAGTATGTATGAAAAGTTCATGATCGAGTACTAATTTGCTTGAAACATGTTCAGTAGGTTTAAAAATGAGATCATGAATGGCTGAGGTAACATCAGACAGAGGCCATGACTATGTAAAGAATGTTCAAGATCGAGTACTCTTTGGCCAGAAATATGTTCAGTAGGTCAAATATGCAATACTCTATGGCTGGCGTATCATCAGAAGCAGTCAAATAGTATGTATAGAAAGTTCATGATGGAAGACTCTTGGGACAGAAAAAAATGATGAATTTCTAATATTGACTACTGTCTGTCTGATATAACATAAGAAGGAGTCAATATGTATGTATAAAAAGTTCAAAATCGTGGACTCTTGGGCCAGACATATATTCATTATGTCAAATATCGACTACTCTCTGGCTCATCTAACATCAGAAGGAGTCAATGAGTCTGTATAGAAAGTCGAAGATTGAGGACTCTTGGGTCAGAAATGTGTCCCTTAGGTCAAATATGCAATACTCTATGGCTGAATTGTCATCAAAAGATTTCAATGGGTATGTATGAAAAGTTCATGATCGAGGACTAACTTTCAGGAAATATGTTCAGTAGGTCAATTATGGACTACAGTCTGGCTCATCTAACATCAGAAAGCGTCAATAAGTCTATACAGAAAGTTCATGATAAAGGACTCTTGGTTTAAGAAATATGTTAAGTAGGTCAAATAGGGACTATTGTCTTGCAGATCTAAGATCCGAAGGAGTCAACGAGTCTGTATAGAAAGATCAAGATCGAGTACTCTTTGGCCAGAAATATTTTCAATAGTTCAAAAATGGGCTCACGAAAGGCTGAGTTCACATCAGAGAGAGGCAATTACTATGTAAAGAATGTTCAAGATCGAGTACTCTTTGGACAGAAATATGTCATTTAGATCAAACAATGCAATACTCAATGACTGATGTGTCATCAAAAGGAGTGAATGAGTCTGTATAGAAAGTTCAAGATCGAGTACTCTGGGCCAGAAATATGTTCACTATGTCAAAAATGGACTACTATATGTCTGAAGTAACATCAGAAGGAGTCAATAAGTCTATACAGAAAGTTCATGATAAAGGACTCTTGGGTAAGAAATGTGTTAAGTAGGTCAAATATGCACTATTCTCTTGCAGATCTAAGATCAGATGGAGTCAATGAGACTGTATAGAAAGAACAATATTGAGTACTCTTGAGACAGAAATATGTTCAGTAGGTCAAAAATGGAGTACTGTCTGGCAGATCAAAGGTCAGATGGAGTCAACGAGTCTGTATAGAACGATCAAGGTCGAGGACTCTTGGGCCAGAAATATGTTCAATAGGTCAGATATGCAACACTCTGTGGATGACGTGTTATCACAAGGAGTCAATTAGTATGTATAAAATGTTCATGATCGAGGAATAATTTGCCAGAGATATGTGATGTAGGTCAAATATGGGCCCATGTATGGCTGAAGTCACATTAGAGTGAGGCAATGATTCTGTACAGAAAGTTCAATATCGAGTACTCTTGTGTCAGAAACATGTTCCCTGTATTAAATATGGACTATTGTCTGGCTCATATGACATTAGAAAGAGTCAACGAGTCTGTATAGAAAGTTCAAGATCAAGTCCTCTTGGGCCAGAAATATGTTCATTATGTCAAAAATGGACTATATAGTATGTCTAATGTAACATCAGAATGAGTCACTGAGTCTGTTTAGAAAGATCATGATCAAGGACTCTTGGGTCAGAAATATGTTCAGTAGGTCAAATATGCAATACTCTATGGCTGAAGTGTCATCAAAAGATTTCACTATGTATGATAAGTTCATGATCGAGTACTAATTTGCCAGAAACATGTTCAGTAGGTCAAAAAAGAGATCATGAATGGCTGAGGTAACATCAGGCAGAGGCCATGACTATGTAAAGAATGTTCAAGATCGAGTACTCTTTTGCCAGAAATATATTCACTATGTCAAAAATGATTTACTGTATGTCTGATGTAACACAGGAAGTAGTCAATAAGTCTATACAGAAAGTTCATGAAAAAAGACTCTTGGGTAAGAAATATGTTAAGTAGGTCAAATATGGAGTACTGTCTGGCAGATCTAAGATCTGATGGAGTCAACGAGTCTGTATAGAAAGATCAAGATTGAGTACTCTTGGGCCAGAAATATATCCAGTGGATCAAATATCCAATACTGGACTACTGTATTGCTGATATGACATTAAAGGCGTAATTTAATATGTATAAGTTCACTCTTTGGCCAGAAATATGTTCAGTTGTCCATATACGGATTTATATATGGCTGAAGTAATAAAGATTCTTTTCGTTTCTTTTGAAAGTTAATGATCGAGAACTCTTTTTGCCATATTTCTTTTTTCAAATATACTGTATGGTTGAAGTAACATCAGAAGTAGTCAATAAAAATGTGAAGTTCAAGTTCAAGAATCCTTTGACCGTTTGACTGCTGTGTGTCTTCCTTGCGCCACCGAATATTTTTGTTCTTGTGTACATTGCGATGAAACAGCGTATGTCTTTTATGTTATTCTTCACTGCACATCGGAATTATTCAGATTTTGAATACAGTATCATAGGATATGTTATGTGTTATCTCTTTAATGTACAAATGAAATGAGTTATTCATTGTATTTATTGCAATGCAACAGCACATATGGTATGAGTTATCAATGCACAATGTAACAAGTTGGTTCTTGTATTCAATGTAATGAAAGCGCATACCTTATATGTACTATTTTGTGCAATGCAACGGCACATATAGGTTACCTCTTTATTGTACAACGGAATGAGTTAAATTTTGTATGCAATGCAATAAAACTTTTATCTCGTCTATTCTCAGACGAAATGATTTAGTTATTGTATTTAATGCAATGCAACAGCACGTAGCTTATGTGTTTTCTTTTCACTGCACAACCGATTATGATACCGTTTAGACAACAGAATAATTTAAATATTAAATGCAATGCCATGTTATGTTATGTTACATATGTCATGTGTTATCGCTTTAATGTACAAAGGAATGCTTTAATTCTTGTGTTCATTGGCAAAGCAAAGAAACATTTTTATCTCTTCACTGCATAACGGATTAAGTTGATGCAATGCACATATTGTATGTCAGTGTACAAGAAATGGGTTAGTTCTTCAATGCATTGCAATGCAACAGCAGCAATTTTATTTGTTGTCTCTTCATTGCTTAAGTATAAGTTAGTTTTTGTCTACAATGTAAAGTGTATATGTTACTTGTATGCTTTGCAATGCAACAGAACAGGTGTTCTGTATTTAAACCAGAAAAGATATTAAATAGTTATACCGTTTTATTGCAATGCAACAGTACGTTATGTTTTCAGTACTTAAAGGAATTCGTTTTGTATGCAATGCAGTTCAGGAGCACCTGTGTTATGTGTTAACTGAACAATGCACTGCACATCACTGCACACGATCGTGTTTAAAATGCAATGCACATATGTTATCTCTTCAATGCACATACAAAATGATTTAGTTCTTACATTCACTGCAATGCAACAGGACATTTGGTATGTATTATGTCTTCAACGCATAACGGGATAAGTAATTTCTTGTGTGCAATGTAATGCACCAGTACAGTGTTGTATCTCTTCACTGCACATTGGTTTAAGTCAGTCTCTTCAGCCCACAAAGAAGGATTAAATTCTTACATTCATAGCATTTCGTTGTTCTTTTATGAAATACAAGGAAATAGCTTATCTGCAATGCAACAGAACATATGTGTTACATATGTGTGCACAACGAAATATATGTCACTTGTATTTAATGCAATACAACAGCACCCCTGTCATGTGTTATCTGTTCATTGCACAACGGAATAAGTTAGTTTCGTATACAGCACAAGGAAATAGTGCATATACTGTTAGTTCTTGTATTCATGACAATGCAACCAAGCCTATTATCTCTTCAGTGCACAACGGATTAGTTCATTCACTGGAATGTTATTTTTTGTATACAATACAAGCAAACAGTGCATAACTTACATTTTAGTTCTTGTATGCATTGCAATGCAAACAGCATATATATTAATTTCTATGCACAATAATTAACATGAGTTAATTAATATAAGTTGATTAATGTAAGTTATGAACTGTTTCCTTGCCTTTTATACAATTACAAGTTAGATCGTGTTAGATAATTTCCTCTACATTGTATACAAGAACAAGCTAATGATTGAATGCGATGCAATTTTTGTATTTATTGCATATATGACTTGTTTTCTCTTCAACGCACAAAAGAAAGAGTTAATTCTTGTATGCAAATGCAGTGCAACAAGCACATTTCATTTGTTATCTCTTCAATGCACAACGGTATAAGTTAGTTCTTGTATACAGTGCAATGAAACAGCGCTTTCCTTATATGTTTTCATTTATGGATTGGAATGCAACACACATATGTGTTACCTCTTCAATACACAACTGAATAAGTTATAAGTTAGATAAGATATTGAATGCAATGCAACATAATATTTTGTGTTTATCTCTTCACCGCATAATGGATTGAGTTAGATCGTATATTAAATGCAATGCACATATGCACATACAAAATGAGTTCTTACATTCATTGCAACGCAACAGGACTTTGGTATATGTTATCTCTTCAGTGCATATAGCGGGATAAGTTCGTTCTTGTAGGCAATGCAGTTCAACAGCACCTGTGTGATGTATTAACTGTACAACGCACAATAAAATAAGTTAGTTCTTATATTACACAATGCAATGAAACAGTGTATACTTTATATGTTATTGATCACCACAACGGATTAAGTTAGATCGTGTATGAAATGCAATGCACATGTGTTTCCTCTTCAATGCACAAACGAAATGATTTAGTTATTGTATCTATTGCAATGCAACAGGACATGTGGTATGTTATCTTTTCTATTCATAACGGGTTAAGTTAGTTACCTCTTTAATGCACAACGAAATATTTCACTTTAGTTCTTGTATGTAATGCAGTGCAACAGCACCCCTGTTATGTGTTATCTCTTCAGTGGATAAGGAGTAAGATAGTTCTTGTATGCATTGCAATGCAACAGCGCACATATTAATTTCTATGCATAACGTAATGTTAAGTATTGAATGCAATGCAATGAAACAGTTAGTTCTTGTATTTATTGCAATGCAGCAGCATATATGATCTGTTTTCTTTTCAATGCACAAAGTAATTAGTTCTTGTATGTAGTGCAGTGCAACAAGCACCGGTCATGTGTTATCTCTTCACTGCACAACGGATTAAGTTACTGCAATGCAATGTACGTTTGTGTTTTACCTCTTCAATACATAACAGATGAGTTGGGTAATTCGTCGCAACACCACATATGTTATGTATTCTTCAAGGCATAAGGAATACCGTGCAAGGAAAGCATTGTACATAACATATATACATAACATACATAAACATGTATTAAATTAATTTCTTCTATGCAAAGCGTAATAAGTTAATTATTGTATGCAATGCAATGAAACAGTTGTATTTATTGCAATGCAACAGCATAATATGATTTGTGTATTCTCTTTAATGCACAAAGGAAAGTTTTTTTCCATTACCATCACCTGTGTTGTGTTATCTCTTCAGTGCACAAATGATTAATTTCTTACATTCATTGCATTTCGCTGTTCTTTTATACACTACAAGGAAACAGTACATAGTGTTTGTATGCATTGCAATGCAACAGAACACGTGTTACCTCTTTAATGCAAAACGTATGTCATTTTAGTTATTGTATGTAACATTTTAATAAGAATAGCACATATTTTCTAGTATGCACAGCTTAATAACGTAACCATTGTATGCAATGTAATGAAACAGTTAGTTCTTGTTTTTATTGCAATGTAACAGCATATATGATTTGTGTTTTCTCTTTGATGCACACAAGAAAAACGAGTTATTTCTTGTATGCAATGGAGTGCAACAGCAACTGTCTCACTCCGCAACTGTCATCTCCACTGCACAACGGATTGAGTTTAACGCAATGCACATATGTTATGCTTTGTCTCTTCAGTGTATAACGGAATGAGTTAATTCTTGTTTGCAATGCAATGAAATAGAGCATGACATATGTATTATTCTTCAATGCACAATGGAATAAGTTAGTTCTTGCATAGAATGAAAAGAAATAGTACATAGCTAATATGTAGTTCTTCACTGAACAACGGATTAAGTTTGATCTTGTGTGCAATCCAATGCAAAAGCACATATCTTATGTGTTATCTAATCAATGCACGACGATAATAAGTTACTGCAATGCAATGGACGTTTATATGTTATCGCTTCAATGGGTAACAGATGAGTTAATTCATTCATAGCAAAACAACATATGTTATGTGTTCTTCAATGCATGAGGAATAAGTTAGTTCTTATATATAATGCAAGGAAACAGTGCATAACTTACATGATGCAATGCAACAGCACATATGTTATATTAATTACTTCTATGCTATGCGTAATAAGTTAACTATTGTATGCAATGCAATGAAACAGTTTGTTCTTGTATTTATTGCCATGCAACAGCATGTGATTTGAGTATTCTCTCTAATGCACAAAGGAAAGTTATTTCCATTACCATCACCTGTGTTGTGTTATCTCTTCAGTGCACAAATGATTAATTTCTTACATTCGTTGCATTTCGTTGTTCTTTTACAAGGAAACAGTGCATAGTTTTTGTATGCATTGCAGTAAAACAGAACATGTGTTCCTTTTGAATGCATAACGAATGTCATTTTAGTTATGCGTTGTTACGTCAATGTATAACGGAATGAGTTACTTCTTGTTTGCAAAGAAGTGAAATAAGAAGTAACTCATTCCGTTATGCATTGCATACAAACTCCTAACTATTCCGTTGTGAACTGAGGAAGATTACATACGTTATGCTCTGTTTGCAATGAAGTGAAATAGAGCATAATGTATGTAATCTTCCTCAGTGCACAACGGAATAGTTAGGAGTTTGTATGCAATGCAACAGCACATGTGTTATGTTGTTGTTTTCTCTTCAATACACAACGGAATAAGTTTTTTTTCTTGAATAGAATAAAATCGTGCATAGTTAATATGTAGTTCTTCACTGCACAACGGATTAAGTTAGATCATGTATGCAATGCAATGCAAAAAGCACATATTATGTGTTATCTCTTCAATGCACAACTGTAGTTCTTGTTGCACGACGGTATTAGTTAGTTCTTGTAATACAATGCAATGCACAATCACCTGTGTATGTGTTATCTCTTCAGTGCACAAATGATTAATTTCTCACAGTCATTGCACTGCACATTCATTGTTCCCTTATACAATACAATTATACAGTGGCATAGCTTATACGTACAAGGAAACAGTGCATAGTTTTTGTATGCATCGCAATGCAACCGAACATATGTGTTACCTCTTTAATGCACAACGAATATCATTTTAGTTCGTGTATGTAACATTAAAGCACCCGTTTTATGCGTTATCTGTTCATTGCACAACGTTGCTGTTACACAACATACTGTTAGGTCTTATATTCATGGCATTGAACAAATAAAACAAGTTAATTATATTTTTTTGCAATGCAATGAAACAGTGCATACCTTATATATTATTCACTGCCCAACGGATTAAGAGTTCGTGTTATGTGTCATCTCTTCAATGCACTACGGTACAAGTTAGTTGTTTTATGCATTTCAATGCAACAGCACATATGTGTTACTTTTTAATGCATAACGGCATAAGTTATAAGTTAGTTGCAACGCAATGCAGCGCATATATGTTGTGTTGTCTCTTCACAGCATGACGGATTAAATTAGTGTATGAAATGCACATATATTATCTCTTAAATACAAAAACGAAGTCTTTTTAATTATTGCAATGCAACATTACCTTTTTTTGTAACCAGTATCTTTTCTATTCATAAAGGGATAAGATAGTCTTTGTATACAATGCAATGAAATACCTTATATGAATTCTTTTATGAATTAGAATGCTACAGCCCATATATGTTAGGTCTTTAATGCACAACGGAATATATATAATGCAATAGAACTATGATTTATTTTCAAAGCAAAGAAGACATGAGTTTGTTATTGTATTTATTGCAATGCAACAGCATGTATATTATGTTTTCTCTTCACTGAACAACGGATTAGGATAGATCTTGTTTGCAATGCAATGCAACGGATTAAGATAGCACATAAATTGTGTTTTCTCTTCAATGCACAAAGTTAGTTCTTGTATGCATGCAATGAAACATCACATATACCTCTTTAAAACACAACAGAAAACTGTAAGTAACATGCATGTATTTTGTACAGAAGTCAATATTAGACCTACTTAATTTTCTTTTGTCCAAAGAATCCTCGACCATGAACATTCTTATACAGTCCTTGCCTCAGTCTGTTTTTGCTTCAGCCATGTATAAACACATTTTTTAACATATTTATGGCAAATAAGTTCTCGATCATGAAGTTTCTAAAAAAACTCGTTGATTCGTGATGTTACGGCGGACATACAGTAAGCCATATTTGACATAGTGAACATACATCTCGAAGAAGAGTACTCGAGCTTGAACATTCTATACATAATCATTGACTCCATTTGATGTTACTTCAGCCATATATGAGCCCATGTTTGAACTACTACTCATACTTTTAGCAAGTTAGTCATCTATCATAAACTTATATTCATACATTCTCATTAACTCCATCTAATTAATGTGATAAGCCAGATAGTAGTCCATATTTGACAACCTGAACATATTTCTGACCAAAGAGTATTTGAGGTTGATTTATATATGTATAAATATATAAAGTCCAAATTTTACCTAATAAACATATTTCTTGCCGAAGAGTACTCGATCTTGAACTTTTTTTAACGTATGGACTCCTGTTGATGTTGTATGAGAGAGACAGTAGTCAATATTAGAACTACTTAAATTGTTGAACGTATCTGTCACAAGTCCACGATCATAAACTTTCTCTACGTACTCATTGACTCCTTCTGATAATACTTTAGCTATAAAGGATTGCCTATTTGACCTATTGAAGATATTTCTTACCCAGGAGTCCTCGATCTCATGAACTTTCTATGCAGACACATTGACTCCTTCTGATGTTACATCAAACAGACAGAAGTCCATATTTGACATAATGAACATATTTCTTGCCAAGAAGTACTAAGTCTTGAACTTTCTATACATACTTATTGCCTCACTCTGAAGTGACTTCAGCGATTCACGAGCCCATTTTTGACGTACAGAACGAATTTCTGGCAAATTAGTCCTCAATCTTGAACTTTCTATTCAGACTCATAGACTCCTTTACATATTACATAAGACATACAGTAGTCCATTTTTGACATAGGGAACATATTTCTCGCGGAAGAGTACTCAATCTTGAACATTCTATACATACTCATTTAATACCAATGTAACTTCAACAATACATAAGCCCATTTATGACCTACTGAACATATTTCTTGCCTACTGCACATATTTCTAGTAAATTATTCCTCGGTCATGATCTTTCTATACAGTCTCGTTGGCTCCATCTGATCTTAGCTCTGCATATTTGAACTACTGAGAAAATAATTCGGACCCAAGAGTCCTAGGTCATGAATTTTCTGTACAGACTCATTGTCTCACTCTAATGTCACATCAGCCATACATGAGCCCATATTTGACTTGCTTTACATATCTCAGGCAAATTAGTCCTCGATCTTAAACTTTTTTTTACGGACTCATTGACACCTTTTGATGATAGATGACCCTGACAGTAGTCCATATTTGACCGACTGAAGATATTTCTGGCCAAAGAGTACTCGATCACGAACATTTTATAATTAATCATTAACTCCTTCTGATGACACATCAGACAAACAAGTCAATTTTTAACATAGTGAACAAATTTCTGGCCCAAGAGTACTAGATCTTGAACTGAATGGGCTAGAAATGAGCCCATTTTTGACCAACTGAACCTATTTCTAACCAAAGAGTACTCAATCTTGAACTTTTTATACAGACTCATTGTCTCCTTCTGATGTTACATCAGACATACAGTAGTACATTTTTGACAGTGAACATATTTCTGGCCCTAGAGGACTCTATTTTGAATTTTCTATACAGACACTTTGACTCCTTCTGACGATAGTCAATAAGTCCTACATTTTTCTGGCAAATTCTTCTTCTGATGTTACATCAGACATACAATGGTCCATTTTTGACATAGTGAGCACATTACTCATATTATACTCGATCTTGAACTTTCTATACAGACTCATTGCCTCAATCAATTTGAATTATTTCAGCCATACATGAGCCCATTTTGATCTACTGAACATTTTAAACAAATTAGTTCTCGATCATGAAATTTCTTTACAGACTCTTTGAATCCTTCTGATGACACATCAGCCATAGAGTAATTGCATATTTAACCTAAAGGAAATATTTCTGGCTCAGAGTACTCTATCTTGAACTTTTTATACAGACTCATTGTCTCCCTCTGATGTTAGATGAGCTGGCCAAAGAGTATTTGATATTAAACTTTTTATATGTTTTCACTGACTACTTCTTATGTTACATCAGTCAAAAGTCCATATTTGACATAATGAACATATGTCTGGCCCTGAAGGCCACAATTTTAAACATTATATACATGCACATTGACTCCTTCTGATGTTATATCAGACAGACAGTAGTAAATATTAGAACTACTTAAATTTTTTCTGTCCAAAGAGTCTTCGATCATGAAATTTCTTTACATACTGATTGACTCCTGATGATACATCAGCCATAGAGTATTGCATATTTAACATACTGAGCACATTTCTGCCCCAAGAGTCCTCGATAATGAACTTTCTATACAGACTCATTGGCTCCTTCTGATGTTACATCAGACATGCAATAGCCCATTTTTGATATAGTGAACATATTTCTTGCCAAAGAGTAGTTGATCTTGAACTTTCTATACAGACTCGTTGCCTCAGTTAAATGTTACATCAGCCATACATGAGTCCATTTTTGATCTTCTGAACACATTTCTGGCAAATTAGTCCTCGATCATGAACTTTCTATACAGACTCTTTGACTCTTGATGAGCCGTACTGTTGTCTATATTTGACCTACTTACCAAATTTCTGGCAAATTAGTCCTCGTTCATGAACTTTTTATACATACTAACACCTTCTGATGACAAATCAACCATAGAGTATTGCATATTTGACCCAAAGGAGTCAAGAGTACTCGATCTTGAACTTTCTATGAGTCTCATTGACGCACTGAAATGTCACTTCAGCCAAACATGAGCCCATTTTGACATACTGAACATATTTCTGACCCAAGAGTCTTCGATTATGAACTTTCTATACAGACTCATTGGCTCCTGATGATGTTACATCAGACATACAATAGTCCATATTTGACATAGTGAGCACATTTCTGGCCAAAGAGTGCTCGATCTTGAACTTTCTATACAGACTCATTGGCTCCTGATGATGTTACATCAGACATACAATAGTCCATATTTGACATAGTGAGCACATTTCTGGCCAAAGAGTCCTAGGTCATGAACTTTCTACAAAGACTCATTGCCTTACTCAAATTTTGCTTCAGCCATGCATGATCCCATATTTGACCTACTTAACATATTTCTGGCAATTTAGTCCTCATTCATAAACTTTTTATACATACTCATTGACACC
The DNA here is from genome assembly GCF_019924925.1 of Ctenopharyngodon idella. Lineage (NCBI taxonomy): Eukaryota > Metazoa > Chordata > Actinopteri > Cypriniformes > Xenocyprididae > Ctenopharyngodon > Ctenopharyngodon idella. The sequence continues at coordinate 3,603,485 of NC_067243.1, read as the reverse complement.
TTCTGATGACAAATCAACTATAGAGTATAGCATATTTGATCTAAAGGACATATTTCTGGCCCAAGAGTACTCGATCTTGAACTTTCTATACAGCCTCATTGAGGCACTGAAATGTCACTTCAGCCAAAAATGAGCCCATTTTTGACCTACTGAGCATATTTCTGAAGCAAAAGTCCTCGATCATGAACTTTCTATACAAATTCATTGACTCCTTCTGATATAATATCAGTAGTCCATTTTTGACATAATGACTATATTTCTGGCCCAAGAGTACTTCATCATGAACTTTTTATACAGACTCATATTCTCATTCTCATGTTACTTCAGCCATATATGAGCCCATTTTTGACCTACTGTACATATGTTTGGCAAATTAGTCCTCGATCATGAACTTTTTATACGTACTCATTGACTCCTTCTGATGACGCGTCAGCCATAGAGTATTGCATATTTAACCTATAGGACATTTTTCTGGCTCAAGAGTACTTAATTTTGAACTTTTTATACAGACTCATTGACTCCTTCTGATGTTAAATGAGCCAGATAGTAGTCCATTTTTGACAAAGTGAACATATTTCTGGCCCAAGAGTACTTGATCTTGAACTTTCTATTAAGACTCATTGCTGCACTAAAATATCACCTCAGCCAAACATTGAGCCCATTTTTGACCTACTGAACATATTTCTAAATCAAGAGTCCTCGATCATGAACGCTCTATACAGACTTATTTACTCCTTCTGATGTTACATCAGACATACTATAGTCTACTTTTTACATAGTGAGCATATTTCTGTCACAAGAGTACTCGATCTTGAACTTTCTATACAGACTGATTGACCCAATCAAATGTTACTTTAGCCATACATGAGCCCATATTTGACCTACTGAACCTATTTCTGACCGAAGAGTTCTCGATCATGGACTTTTTATAGTCACTCATTGACTCCTTTTAATGACACATAAGCCACTGAATATTGCATATTTGACCTACTGGACATATTTCTCGCCCAAGAGTACTCGATCTTGATCTTTGTATACAGACTCGTTGACTCCTTCTGATGTTAGCTCTGCCAGACAGTAGTCCATATTTGTCCTACTGAACATATTTCCGACCCAAGGTCGGACCCAAGGTCATGAACTTTCTACAAAGACTCATTGCCTCACTCAAATTTTGCTTCAGCCATGCATGATCCCATATTTGACCTACTTAACATATTTCTGGCAATTTAGTCCTCGTTCATAAACTTTTTATACATACTCATTGACTCCTTCTGATGACAAATCAACTATAGAGTATTGCATATTTGACCTAAAGGACATATTTCTGGCCCAAGAGTACTCCATCTTGAACTTTGTATACAAATTCATTGCCGCACTGAAAGGTCACTTCAGCCAAACATGAGCCCATTTTTGAGCTACTGAACATGTTTCTGACCCAAGAGTCCATTGCATATTTGGTCTAAAGGACATAGTTTTGGTCAAAGAATACTCGATCTTGAACATTCTATACAGACTCATTGCCGCACTGAAAAGTCACTTCAGCCGTACATGACCCATATATGACCTACATGACATACTTCTGGCAATTTAGTCCTCGATCATGAACTTTTTATACATTATCATTGACTACTTTTGTTGACACGTCAGACAAAGATTATTGCATATTTGACCTAAAGGACATATTTCTGGCCAAAGAGTACTCAATCTTCAACATTCTATACATACTAATTGCCTCAATCTGTTGTTACTTCTGCCATTCATAAGCTAATTTTTTTACCTATAGAACATATTTCTGACAAATTATTACTCAATCATGAACTTTTTATATATACTCTTTGAATTCTTTTGATGACACTTCAGCCAATGAGTACTGCAAATTTGACCTAAAGGACAAATTTCTGACCCAAGAATCCTCAATCTTGAACTTTGTATACAGACTCATTGACTCCTTCCGATGTTTGATGAGCCAGACAGTAGTCGATATTTAACATAGTGAACATATTTCTAACACAAGAGTACTCGATCTTCAACTTTCTGTACAGACTCATTGCCTCACTCTAATATGACTTCAGCAATACATGAGCCCAAATTTGACCTACGTAACATATCTCTGGCAAATTAGTCCTAGATCATAAACTTTTTATATATACTCATTGAATCCTTATGATGATAGAGTGTTGCATGTTTGACCTACTGAACATATTTCTGGCCCAAGAGTACTTGATCTTGATCTTTCAATACAGACTCGTTCACGCCTAATGAACAAATTTCGGACCCAAGAATCCCTGATCATGAACTTTCTATACATACTCATTGACTCCATCTGATGATATGTCAGCCAGAGAGTATAGCATATTTGACAGATTGAACATATTTCTGACCCAAGTTCTCAATCATGAACTTTCTATGCAGACTCATTGACTCCTTCTGATGTTAGATGAGCCAGACAGTAGTCCATATTTGAGAGAGTGAACATATTTATGGCCAGAGTATTCAACATTGAACTTATTACTTATTACTTATTACTTACTTATTGTCATTGAGTCCTTCTGATGTCACATCAGCCATATATAAATCTATATTTGACCTATTGTACATATTTCTGGCCAAAGAGTATTCGACATTGAACATATTATATATTATCAATGACTCCTTCATATGTTACTTCACCCTTACACGAGCCCTTTATTGATCTATTGAACGAATTTCTGGCCCAAGAGTACTTGGGCCAGATGTTTCTATAAAGACTTCTTGACACCTTCTGATGTTAGATAAGCCAGATAGTAGTCCATATTTGACATAGTGAACATATTTCTGACCTAAGAGAACTTGATCTTGAACTTTCAATACAGTCTCATTGAATCCTTCTGATGTTACATCAGATATACAATAGTCCATATTTCACATAGTAAACACATTTCTCACCAAAGAGTACTCGAAGTTACTGTTGTTACTTCAGTCATACATGATCCCATTTTTGACCTACTGAGCTGGCTGAAGAGTACTCGATTTTGATTTTATTATACATACTCAATACTGCCAGACAGTGGAGCATATTTGACCTACTGAACATATTTCTGACCCAACAGTCCTCGATCATGAACTTTCTATATAGACTCATTGACTTCTTCTGATGTTACATCAGACAAACAGTAGTCCATATTTGACGTAGTGAACATATTTCTCACCGAAGAGTACTCGATCCTGAACTTTCTATATATATATTGACTCCTTTGACATTGACTCTTTCTGATATTACTTCAGCCATACATGAGCCCATTTTAGACCTTCTGAACAGATTTCTGGCCCATAAGTACTCGATCTTGAACTTTGTGTACAAACTCATTGCCTCAATCAAATGTTCAGTCAAACATGCACCCATATTTGACGTATATAACATAGGTCTGGCAAATTAATTGATCATGAAATTTTTATGCATAATCATTGACTCCTTCTGATGACACTTCAGCCATAGTGTATTGCATATTTGATATAAAGGACATATTTCTGGCCCAAGAGTACTCGATCTTGATCTTTCTATACTGATTCGTTGACTCCTTCTGATGTTAGATCTGCCAGACGGTTGTCCATATTTGACCTACTAAACATATTTCTGGCAAATTAGTCCTCGATCATAAACTTTCTATACAGACTCATTGACTCCTTCTGATGTTACATCAGACATACAGTGGTCCATATTTGAGGACTCTTCTGCCAGAAATATGTTCAGTAGGTCAAATATGGTAACATCACATTAAAATCGAACCTAATGTAAAATCAAAAGGCATCAATGAGTGTGAATGGAGAGTTCATGATTGAGGACTAATTGGCCAGAAGTTAGAAGTCATATTAGAGAAAGGCAATGAGTATGTATATAAAGTTCATGATCGAGGACTCCTGGGTCAGAAATATGTTTAGCAGGTCAAATATGGACTACTTGTCTGGATGATCTAACATCAGAAGGAGTCAATGAGTCTGTATAGAGAGTTTATGATCAAGGACTGTTGGATCAGAAATATCTTCAATAGGTCAAATAGGCAAAAGTCTATGGCTGACGTATTATTAGGAGTCAATGAGTATGTATAGAAAGTTCATGATCGAGGACTCATGGGACAGATAAAAATTAAAGTAGTTTTAATATTGACTACGCTATGTCTGATGTAACATCAGAAGGAGTCAATGAGTCTGTATAGAAAGTTTATGATCAAGGACTCTTGGGTCAGAAATATGTTCAGTAGGTCAAATATAGACTTCTGAATGGCTGATGTGACATCAGAAGGAGTCAATGAGTATAGAAAGTTCATGATCGAGGAATCTTGGGTCAGAAATATCTTTAAATAGATCAAATAGGCAATATTCTATGGCTGAAGTATTATCAGAAGGAGTTAATGACTACATACAGACAGTTTATGATCGTGGACTTGTGAGAGAAACGTTCAGTAGGTCAAATAGGCAATACTCTATGACTGACGTATCAACAGAAGAAGTCGTCGATTATGTATAGAAAGTTCATGATCAGGGACTCTTGGGTCAGAAATATATAAGTAGGTCAATATGGACTTCTTTATGGCTGGTGTGACATCAGAAGGAGACAATGTAAAATTCAATGTCGTGTTCATGAAAAGTTCAATGTCGAATAATCTTTGGCCAGAAATATGTTCACTATGTCAAAAATGGACACCTGTATGTCTGATGTAACATCAGCAGGAGTCAATGAATCTGTATAGAAAGATCATGATCATGACTCTTGGGTCAGAAATATGTTCAGTAGGTCAAATATGCAATACTCTATGGCTGGCTTATCATCAGTCAATTAGTATGTATAGAAAGTTCATGATCGAAGACTCTTGGGACAGAAAAAATGTAAGTAGCTCTAATATTGATTACTGTCTGTCTGATATAACATCAGAAGGAGTCAGTATGTATTTATAAAAAGTTAAAAATCGTGGACTCTTGGGCCAGACATATGTTCATTATGTCAAATAAGGACTACTGTCTGGCTCATCTAACAGCAAAAAGAGTCAATGAGTCTGTATAGAAACTTCAAGATCGAGTACTCTTGGGCCAGAAATATATTCTCTATGTCAATAATGGACTACTGTATGTCTGATGTAACATCTGAAGGAGTCAACGAGTCTGTATAGAAAGATCAAGATTGAGTACGCTTGGGCCAGAAATATGTTAAGTAGGTCAAATATGCAACACGTGTCAACACAAGGAGTCATTGAGTATATATAAAATAAATAAAATAAATATGTAAGAGTCAATGAGTCTGTATAGAAAGATCATGATCAAGGACTCTTGGGCCAGAAATATGTTCAGTAGGTCAAAAATGGAGTACTGTCTGCCAGATCTAAGATCAGAAGGAGTCAATGAGTCTGTATAGAAAGTTCAAAATTGAGGACTCTTGGGTCAGAAATGTGTCCTTTAGGTCAAACATGCAATACTGTATGGCTGAAGTATCATCAAAAGATTTCAATGAGTATGTATAAAAAGTTCATGATCGATTTCTAATATGCAAGAAATATGTTCAGTAGGTCAAAAATGGGTTCATGAATGGCTGAGGTAACATCAAAGAGAGGCAATTACTATGTAAGGAATGTTCAAGATTGATTACTCTTTGTCCCGAACTATGTTCTTTAGATGTAATATGTAATACTCTTTGGCTGATGTGTCATCAGAAGGAGTCAATGAGCATGTATAAAAAGTTCATGAACGAGGATTGATTTGCCAGAAATATGTTAAATAGGTCTAATATGCGCTCATGTATGGCTGAAGCAACACATGAGTGAGACAATGAGTCTGTAGAAAGTTCTTGATCTGGGATTCTTGGGTCATAAATATGTTCAGTAGGTCAAATATTGAGTACCTTCTGGCAGAGCTAAGATCAGATGGAGTCAACGAGTCTGTATGGAACGATCAAGGTCGAGGACTCTTGGGCCAGAAATGTGTCCTTTAGCTCAAATATGCAACACTCTATAGATGACGTGTCATCAAAAGGAGTCATTGAGTATATATAAAAAGTTCATGACAGAGGAATAATTTGCCAGTGAGGCAATCAGTCTGTACAGAAAGTTCAATTTCGAGCACTCTTGTGTCAGAAACATGTTCCCTGTGTTAAATATGGACGATTGTCTGGCTCATCCAACATCAGAAAGAGTCACTGAGTCTGTTTAGAAAGATCATGATCAAGGACTCTTGGGTCAGAAATATGTTCAGTAGGTCAAATATGCAATACTCTATGGCTGAAGAGTCATCAAATGATTTCACTATGTATGAAAAGTTCATGATCGAGTACTAATTTGCCAGAAACATGTTCAGTAGGTCAAAAATGAGATAATGAATGGCTTAGGTAACATCAGACAGAGGCCATGACTATGTAAAGAATATTCAAGATCGAATACTCTTTGGACAGAAATATGCTCAGTAGGTCAAATATGCAATACTCTATGTCTGGCGTATCATCAGAAGGAGTGAATGAGTCTGTATAGAAAGTTCATGATTGAGTACTAATTTGCCTGAAACATGTTCAGTAGGTCAAAAATGAGATCATGAATGGCTGAGGTAACATCAGACAGAGGCCATGACTATGTAAAGAATGTTCAAGATCGAGTACTCTTTTGCCAGAAATATGTTCACTATGTCAAAAATGATTTACTGTATGTCTGATGTAACACAGGAAGTAGTCAATAAGTCTATACAGAAAGTTCATGATAAAGGACTCTTGGGTAAGAAATATGTTCAGTAGGTCAAAAATGGAGTACTGTCTGGCAGATCAAAGATCAGATGGAGTCAATGAGTCTGTATAGTAAGATCAAGGTCGAGGACTCTTTGGCCAGAAATATGTTCAATAGTTCAAAAATGGGCTCACGAAAGGCTGAGTTCACATCAGATAGAGGCAATTACTATGTAAAGAATGTTCAAGATCGAGTACTCTTTGGACAGAAATATGTCATTTAGATCAAACATGCAATACTCAATGACTGATGTGTCATCAAAAGGAGTGAATGAGTCTGTATAGAAAGTTCAAGATCGAGTACTCTGGGCCAGAAATATGTTCACTATGTCAAAAATGGACTACTGTATGTCTGAAGTAACATCAGAAAGAGTCAATAAGTCTATACAGAAAGTTCATGATAAAGGACTCTTGGGTAAGAAATGTGTTAAGTAGGTCAAATATGGACTGTTCTCTTGCAGATCTAAGATCTGATGGAGTCAATGAGACTGTATAGAAAGAACAAGATTGAGTACTCTTGGGCCAGAAATATGTTCAGTAGGTCAAAAATGGAGTACTGTCTGGCAGATCAAAGATCAGATGGAGTCAACGAGTCTGTATAGAACGATCAAGGTCGAGGACTCTTGGGCCAGAAATATGTTCAATAGGTCAGATATGCAACACTCTGTGGATGACGTGTTATCACAAGGAGTCAATTAGTATGTATAAAAAGTTCATGATCGAGGAATAATTTGCCAGAGATATGTGATGTAGGTCAAATATGGGCCCAAGTATGGCTGAAGTCACATTAGAGTGAGGCAATGAGTCTGTACAGAAAGTTCAATATCGAGTACTCGTGTCAGAAACAGGTTCCCTCTATTAAATATGGACTATTGTCTGGCTCATATGACATCAGAAAGAGTCAATGAGTCTGTATAGAAAGTTCAAGATCAAGTCCTCTTGGGCCAGAAATATGTTCATTATTTCAAAAATGGACTATAGTATGTCTAATGTAACATCAGAAGGAGTCACTGAGTCTGTTTAGAAAGATCATGATCAAGGACTCTTGGGTCAGAAATATGTTCAGTAGGTCAAATATGCAATACTCTATGGCTGAAGTGTCATCAAAAGATTTCACTATGTATGAAAAGTTCATGATCGAGTACTAAATTGCCAGAAACATGTTCAGTAGGTCAAAAATGAGATCATGAATGGCTGAGGTAACATCAGACAGATGCAAGGACTATGTAAAGAATATTCAAGATCGAATACTCTTTGGACAGAAATATGCTCAGTAGGTCAAATATGCAATACTCTGTCTGGCGTATCATCAGAAGGAGTGAATGAGTCTGTATAGAAAGTTCAAGATCAAGTACTCTTTTGCCAGAAATATGTTCACTATGTCAAAAATGGATTACTGTATGTCTGATGTAACATCAGAAGTAGTCAATAAGTCTATACAGAAAGTTCATGATAAAGGACTCTTGGGTAAGAAATATGTTCAGTAGGTCAAATATGCAATACTCTATGGCTGAAGTGTCATCAAAAGATTTCACTGAGTATGTATGAAAAGTTCATGATCGAGTACTAACTTTCAGGAAATATGTTCAGTAGGTCAATTATGGACTACAGTCTGGCTTATCTAACATCAGAAAGCGTCAATAAGTCTATACAGAAAGTTCATGATAAAGGACTCTTGGTTTAAAAAATATGTTAAGTAGGTCAAATAGGGACTATTGTCTTGCAGATCTAAGAACCGAAGGAGTCAACGAGTCTGCATAGAAAGATCAAGATCGAGTACTCTTGGGCCAGAAATATGTTCAGTAGGTCAAAAATGGGCTCACGAAATGCTGAGTTCACATCAGAGAGAGGCAATTACTATGTAAAGAATGTTCAAGATCGAGTACTCTTTGGACAGAAATATGTCATTTAGATCAAACATGCAATACCAAATGACTGATGTGTCATCAAAAGGAGCGAATGAGTCTGTATAGAAAGTTCAAGATCGAGTACTCTGGGCCAGAAATATGTTCACTATCTCAAAAATGGACTACTGTATGTCTGAAGTAACATCAGAAAGAGTCAATAAGTCTATACAGAAAGTTCATGATAAAGGACTCTTGGGTAAGAAATGTGTTAAGTAGGTCAAATATGGACTATTCTCTTGCAGATCTAAGATCTGATGGAGTCAACGAGTCTGTATAGAACGATCAAGGTCGAGGACTCTTGGGCCAGAAATATGTTCAATAGGTCAGATATGCAACACTCTGTGGATGACGTGTTATCACAAGGAGTCAATTAGTATGTATGAAAAGTTCATGATCGAGGAATAATTTGCCAGAGATATGTGATATAGGTCAAATATGGGCCCAAGTATGGCTGAAGTCACATTAGAGTGAGGCAATGAGTCTGTACAGAAAGTTCAATATCGAGTACTCTTGTGTCAGAAAAATGTTCCCTGTATTAACTATGGACTATTGTCTGGCTCATATGACATCAGAAAGAGTCAATGAGTCTGTATAGAAAGTTCAAGATCAAGTCCTCTTGGGCCAGAAATATGTTCATTATATCAAACATGGGCTATATAGTATGTCTAATGTAACATCAGAAGGAGTCACTGAGTCTGTTTAGAAAGATCATGATCAAGGACTCTTGGGTCAGAAACATGTTCAGTAGGTCAAATATGCAATACTCTATAGCTGAAGTGTCATCAAAAGATTTCACTGAGTATGTATGAAAAGTTCATGATCGAGTACTAATTTGCCTGAAACATGTTCAGCAGGTCAAAAATGAGATCATGAATGGCTGAGGTAACATCAGACAGAGGCCATGACTATGTAAAGAATGTTCAAGATCGAGTACTCTTTGGCCAGAAATATGTTCAGTAGGTTAAATATGCAATACTCTATGGCTGGCGTATCATCAGAAGCAGTCAATTAGTATGTATAGAAATTTCATGATGGAAGACTCTTGGGACAGAAAAAAATGATGAAGTTCTAATATTGACTACTGTCTGTCTGATATAACATAAGAAGGAGTCAATATGTATGTATAAAAAGTTAAAAATCGTGGACTCTTGGGCCAGACATATATTCATTATGTCAAATATCGACTACTCTCTGGCTCATCTGACATCAGAAGGAGTCAATGAGTCTGTGTAGAAAGTCGAAGTTTGAGGACTCTTGGGTCAGAAATGTGTCCCTTAGGTCAAATATGCAATACTCTATGGCTGAATTGTCATCAAAAGATTTCAATGAGTATGTATGAAAAGTTCATGATCGAGGACTAACTTTCAGGAAATATGTTCAGTAGGTCAATTATGGACTACAGTCTGGCTCATCTAACATCAGAAAGCGTCAATAAGTCTATACAGAAAGTTCATGATAAAGGACTCTTGGTTTAAGAAATATGTTAAGTAGGTCAAATAGGGACTATTGTCTTGCAGATCTAAGATCCGAAGGAGTCAACGAGTCTGTATAGAAAGATCAAGATCGAGTACTCTTGGGCCAGAAATATGTTTAGTAGGTCAAAAATGGGCTCACGAAAGGCTGAGTTCACATCAGAGAGAGGCAATTACTATGTAAAGAATGTTCAAGATCGAGTACTCTTTGGACAGAAATATGTCATTTAGATCAAACATGCAATACTCAATGACTGATGTGTCATCAAAAGGAGTGAATGAGTCTGTATAGAAAGTTCAAGATCGAGTACTCTGGGGCCAGAAACATGTTCACTATGTCAAAAATGGTCTACTGTATGTCTGAAGTAACATCAGAAGGAGTCAATAAGTCTATACAGAAAGTTCATGTTAAAGGACTCTTGGGTAGGAAATGTGTTAAGTAGGTCAAATATGGACTATTCTCTTGCAGATCTAAGATCTGATGGAGTCAATGAGACTGTATAGAAAGAACAAGATTGAGTATTCTTGGGCCAGAAATATGTTCAGTAGGTCAAAAATGGAGTACTGTCTGGCAGATCAAAGATCAGATGGAGTCAACGAGTCTGTATAGAACGATCAAGGTCGAGGACTCTTGGACCAGAAATATGTTCAATAGGTCAAATATGCAACACTCTGTGGATGACGTGTCATCACAAGGAGTCAATTAGTATGTATGAAAAGTTCATGATCGAGGAATAATTTGCCAGAGATATGTGATGTAGGTCAAATATGGGCCCATGTATGGCTGAAGTCACATTAGAGTGAGGCAATGAGTCTGTACAGAAAGTTCAATATCGAGTACTCTTGTGTCAGAAACATGTTCCCTGTATTAAATATGGACTATTGTCTGGCTCATATGACATCAGAAAGAGTCAATGAGTCTGTATAGAAAGTTCAAGATCAAGTCCTCTTGGGCCAGAAATATGTTCATTATTTCAAAAATGGACTATAGTATGTCTAATGTAACATCAGAAGGAGTCACTGAGTCTGTTTAGAAAGATCATGATCAAGGACTCTTGGGTCAGAAATATGTTCAGTAGGTCAAATATGCAATACTCTATGGCTGAAGTGTCATCAAAAGATTTCACTATGTATGAAAAGTTCATGATCGAGTACTAACTTTCAGGAAATATGTTCAGTAGGTGAATTATGGACTACAGTCTAGCTGATCTAACATCAGAAAGCGTCAATAAGTCTATACAGAAAGTTCATGATAAAGGACTCTTGGTTTAAGAAATATGTTAAGTAGGTCAAATAGGGACTAATGTCTTGCAGATCTAAGAACCGAAGGAGTCAACGAGTCTGCATAGAAAGATCAAGATCGAGTACTCTTGGGCCAGAAATATGTTCAGTAGGTCAAAAATGGAGTACTGTCTGGCAGATCTAAGAACTGATGGAGTCAACGATTCTGTATAGAAAGATCAAGATCGAGGACTCTTTGGCCAGAAATATGTTCAATAGTTCAAAAATGGGCTCACGAAAGGCTGAGTTCACATCAGAGAGAGGCAATTACTATGTAAAGAATGTTCAAGATCGAGTACTCTTTGGACAGAAATATGTCATTTAGATCAAACATGCAATACTCAATGACTGATGTGTCATCAAAAGGAGTGAATGAGTCTGTATAGAAAGTTCAAGATCGAGTACTCTGGGCCAGAAATATGTTCACTATCTCAAAAATGGACTACTGTATGTCTGAAGTAACATCAGAAAGAGTCAATAAGTCTATACAGAAAGTTCATGATAAAGGACTCTTGGGTAAGAAATGTGTTAAGTAGGTCAAATATGGACTATTCTCTTGCAGATCTAAGATCTGATGGAGTCAATGAGACTGTATAGAAAGAACAAGATTGAGTATTCTTGGGCCAGAAATATGTTCAGTAGGTCAAAAATGGAGTACTGTCTGGCAGATCAAAGATCAGATGGAGTCAACGAGTCTGTATAGAACGATCAAGGTCGAGGACTCTTGGACCAGAAATATGTTCAATAGGTCAAATATGCAACACTCTGTGGATGACGTGTCATCACAAGAAGTCAATTAGTATGTATGAAAAGTTCATGATCGAGGAATAATTTGCCAGAGATATGTGATGTAGGTCAAATATGGGCCCATGTATGGCTGAAGTCACATTAGAGTGAGGCAATGAGTCTGTACAGAAAGTTCAATATCGAGTACTCTTGTGTCAGAAACATGTTCCCTGTATTAAATATGGACTATAGTCTGGCTCATATGACATCAGAAAGAGTCAATGAGTCTGTATAGAAAGTTCAAGATCAAGTCCTCTTGGGCCAGAAATATGTTCATTATGTCAAAAATGGACTATAGTATGTCTAATGTAACATCAGAAGGAGTCACTGAGTCTGTTTAGAAAGATCATGATCAAGGACTCTTGGGTCAGAAATATGTTCAGTAGGTCAAATATGCAATACTCTATGGCTGAAGTGTCATCAAAGATTTCACTGAATATGTATGAAAAGTTCATGATCGATACTAACTTTCAGGAAATATGTTCAGTAGGTCAATTATGGACTACAGTCTGGCTTATCTAACATCAGAAAGCGTCAATAAGTCTATACAGAAAGTTCATGATAAAGGACTCTTGGTTTAAGAATATGTTAAGTAGGTCAAATAGGGACTAATGTCTTGCAGATCTAAGAAACCGAAGGAGTCACGAGTCTGCATAGAAAGATCAAGATCGAGTACTCTTGGGCCAGAAATATGTTCAGTAGGTCAAAAATGGAGTACTGTCTGGCAGATCTAAGAACTGATGAGTCAACGATTCTGTATAGAAAGATCAAGATCGAGGACTCTTTGGCCAGAAATAT